>NC_091797.1:89575000-89577500 GCF_041296235.1 Equus asinus | reverse complement strand
ATGGAGAAACACACCGTGACGGACTCATACTGTGTGGCAGTAAAGAAGAAATGAGTCATCGACATGGGCCACGGCGTGGAGGAAGCTCAAAAGCGTTCTGCTGAGTGAGAGAAGCCAGATCCAAAAGGGCACTCACTGTATGATTCCATTTGCAAGTTCTAGAACAGAACAAAACCTACAGTGATAGAAATCAGATCTGTGGTTGTTTCTGGGGACGAGGGAATTGCCTGGGAAGGGGCACAAGGCGCTTTTCTGGGCAGGTGGCCGTGCTCTGTCTTGATAGGGGTGCGGGTTACACAAGTGTGTACCTGTATCACGTTGACCTAACTGCGTGCTTAAAGATGGAGCATTGCACTGGAGGTAAAGAATCCCTCTCTTTTTTTAAGATGTACAAATAAGTAAAATTCACTTACCCTGGGCAGCCTTCTCTATCTCCTCCAGATGAGATTAGGGACTTATCTTAGCTTCGAAGCTTCCAGAAGAAGACCCAGAGACAAATATTTGCATGCAAGTTAGGAGAGAAGGGAAGTGGGACAAGGAAAGGAAGGCAGACTATAAAGAATGGGTTATCAAACAGGTTCCCCATGTGAGCAACAGGGCTCCATCCTGTCACCCAAAGGACACAGGGTGTCACTGTCACCCAGAGAGGAGGGAGCTGGGGTATTTATACACCAACGCCTATCAGTCATGGATTGGGGCTTAATTCACAGCCCTCCAGCTGACCAGAGCACAGGGAGAGCAGGTCCCACGACCAGAGACAGGCTCCCCCAGGAAAAGAAACACAGACATGGGCACGTCAGGCTGGCGTGCCCTGAAACGGCGTGGGCCGAGGGCACACGGGCAGGGCCCCCACAGTGTCTGCTGCGGCCCCATCTTCTTTGCTCCCAGAGCCTCCTGCACACATATTTATCCTGCAGTAGTAGAAAGAGTGATGAAAAGCTCAGGTTATGGCGTGAGGCGGACTGGACCTCCAGGTCCAGCTCTGTCGCTTTCTACGTCACGACCTGGGCAACCGGTTCTTCTGTGAAACATGGGTCCTGCGTCTTTGAGGGGGTCAGTGACATAATCCCCGTCCCGTGCTTAAGGGACACATTAAAAGAAACTCCCCTGACACATAAAGGGAACGCCGATAAATAGTAACGGCAACAGCTATTATTGTTATCGCCTCCTTCATTCTATTTGCCAAAAGATAGTCAAAATTAACATTTTTCCAGTGGGATTTTTCTCCCTTCAACTGTTTTTAAAATTTAATTGCTGAAAGAGAAGGCATGTATGTGGTTCAAAATCCAAAAGATATTAAAGCCTGTGACAGCCTCACTCCTCTCACACCATCCACCCAGTGGCTCTCCTCCCAAGGAACCAAGATGATCGGCGCATTTGTGTATTTTTCCAAAGATGTTTTTGTGCAGGATTTGGACACATTTGGGGCTTGCTTCTGTTTTTCTTTGGCTGAATCCAGTACACGATGGTATTCGGCATAAATAACGTATGCATTTTTTAAATTTTTTATTTCGAAATAGTTTTAGATTTGCAGAAGAGTTGCAAAGATCATAAAGGAGTTCTTGAAAACCATCCACCCAGCACCCCGCAATGTTGACATCTTGCATAACCATAGTGCAGTCATATGTCATAGCGACAGGGGGACGTTCTGAGAAATGCGTCGTTAGGCAATTTTGTCTTTGTGCAAACATCACAGAGCGACTTACACAAACCTGGATGGTACAGCCTCCTACACTCCTGGGCTGCATGGGACTAATCGTATGGGACCACCGTCGTGTATGTGGTCCGTCGTTCACCAAGACGTCCTGATGCAGCACGTGACTGGACATGGATCGAAACCAAGAACTTGACATTGGTGCCATACTATTAACTACGCTACAGATTTTATTCAGATTTCACCAGCTTTTTCACTAAAGTGTCCCCACCCCAGGCTGGATGTTGCATTTCGTCGTCATGTCTCTTTGGTCCCCTCCGATCTGTGACGGTTTCTCATCTTCCCTTGTTTTCGTGATCTTCACGCTCTTGAAGTATATTGCGCAATTATTTTAAATTTAATGAATCCGTGTGTCTTGGTGTCCCTGAAGGGCACCAGGACACCCTGATGTCCTACATTTAGAATTGCTGGTGCAGAGAAGGGACGTCGAGCACTTCATTGCTGTCACCATCACAATAGGGTTGGAGATTCAGATCGCCACCATCGCTGTGTGACTTTGGACAAGTCACATTCCCTCGCTGGGCTTCACACACCTCTTCTGTACAATGAAGCAGTGAAACCATGTCACCATTTCTGAAATTGTGTGGTCAAAGCAGTCTACACACTCTAAGCCCTCTTAGCGATCCCAATGTGTGTTACCATATTAAAGGCACTGAAAAGTCCTGCAGGAAAGACACCTGTTTTAATATTGTTTAACCCAGTCTTGCTCTGAAGTATTTGACTGGAGGAGTTATTGTCACCCTCCCTCTGTTTGCTTTCAGAGGAGACTCTTGGGGACATGTGGAT